>NC_058058.1:7365674-7390674 GCF_020085105.1 Siniperca chuatsi
ATGTTGCACATTATATAAACACACATTTATTATAACATTTGTGTACCCGTGCTGTCTGTAATTTGGCAACATAAGCGAGCAGAGCATGTGCCCTCAGACAGGTCTAATTGCTCTGTGCATCTCACATTAGGACCTCAGGGAAAAAGACAATCAAATCTCAGGGTGTTGATCTGGGAAACACTGTGAGTCACCAGATATCTGGATTGCTTCATATGCTACTTGATAATTAAAAGCAGAAAGCCCACCACTTCAATGCATCAGTTGAATAGAGATAAATGAGGGGGCTGTCTAAAAAGCAGCAATAATTTTGTGGCAATAAATTCTGTAACTGACAGGAAACTGTTGCTGGCTTGAGCCAAAGAACTGAAACACCACAACAGTGGTTCCATAGGACTGTTAGGACATCATAGACAAATTTAGGTGTACAAGGAAGACCTGCAGACGGATACATTTTGCACTTAAGAATGCATGTTTAGCTGCTAGATTTCAGGCACATAACATATGGTATTCACTTTAATGCAGCATCGCTTTGAAAATTTACAGATAAGCTCCTGTCTTCTTAAAATATAAACAAAAACCTTTGCAAATATCCGTTCAGTTATTACAAACTCGGAGGTGCTCAGTTTGTGAGTCACCTATTGGAGCTTCATAGCCTACTTGGAGCGCTGGTGTTACAGTTTGTACTTCTTGAGGCCCCTGGTCAAATCAAACAGCTACTCTAACATCTGGTGACATGGCAGACATCCACCTACTGTTCCTGTCTGTTCTCTGCGCCATGGTTGGTGAGTTGAGCGTACTATCTGTATCCTTCATAATGTGTTGCTACATTGCGTTAACCTATAGTAATGATTGTCTTTCTCTCTTTTTTGTTAGCCGTATACCAGTGTCGTGGGGCCTGTGCAGAGGTGGACTCTGACACAGAGGCAGTGGCGGGCAAGGGCTTCAAACTGGGCTGCATCTCCTGCAAGAGGAGGAGTGAGGTGGAGGGTTCTGCCACTGTTGAATGGTACTTCAGGGCCAAAGGAGAAGCCGACTTTGTTCACGTGAGTGCAAATCCACCGTTGCTGAAGACTTTTTTGTCCAGTGCCAGCACAGAATATAACTGACACAGCACACCGCGGAGTACAGGAAGTACAGGAAGGTTTTGTGCTTCTAAAGGAGTTTTAGCCGTGCAAGCATCCTTAAAAGCAAACTTGTTTTAGGCTACATAGCTCAAGACACAAGCTATTTATATATAGTGCACACCCAAGCTCTCTTCCCTTCTCTCTCTGTCTCTCTCTCTCACTCACACACACATACACCCTCGATTATATGATGGCGCCCAGTGCTGAGGTCATTGTGAGGTACAGATGAAATCAATTGTAATATTTTACACCACAGAGATCATTAAAGCTCCAGAGATGACACATGATTGTGTTGACTTTGTGTTGGATGCTCTGTTTGCATGCTGTGATAATGTAGCTGCATATATGGTTCAGTATAGCTTTATCCAAATGCCAATACCATATGTGAAGAGGTCTGACTAAAACAAGTAACGTTTTGGACGAAAAAATGATACCAAGACTGTTTCCAGCAAAATAGCAACGAGTTTGAGGATCGGGTCATCAGGATTTTTGTGATAAATTTCAGGTGAAATTTTTTTCTTAATGCATCTTTATGTGGCAATAAAACATGTTATTTCCCATATATGCACATATATGTGCTATGTATATATGCATATAGATAGATACAGCCACTTCAGGCTCCTCAAACAGTGATACGTTAATATTACTTGTGCTTTACTGTCTTTGTACTTGTTTTATACTTTTTTTTTTATTTTATTTGTTCTTATTGTGTACAGCATAGCACTGAAGGAAAACAACTTAAGTATACTGAGTATTGCATATGGAGAACATTCTTCCTTGAACCTTGATATGCATGCTTTGGGGACTCATGGGATCATCTGCTCCTACTACCACCAGTCCTCATTGAATCTCACACCATCCATCCTAACCTGCCCTACCTGCACCCATAACACAGAATTAATTCAAAACTGAGCTTTTAAGATAAAAAAAGGGGAAATCTACATTTTACAGCAGTGCAAGAAACAGTCTAAGGAGGTAGGAAACATAAATAGCAATTTTAAATAATAAATACAACAAAAGAAGAAACTACGTAAATTACAATCAATAGTTTTATACATATATTATATATAGTACATTACAACAATTAGGCCTTTTACATGATTTGTATATTGTAAAAATAAATATATGTGCAGAAGTAATGAGTAGTAGCATTTTGTTTAACCAGATCTACACCTACAACGAAGACGGCCCCACCATTGAAAGCGACCACTTTATGGACCGTGTGGATTGGAACGGAAGTAAGAGGAGCAACGACATCCAAGACGCGTCCATATACCTGCTCAACGTCACCTTCAATGACTCGGGCACCTACCGGTGCTTCTTCAAACGCATCCTCTTCTACGCTAACTATGAGTACAACACCATTGTCAGCAAGGTGGTCCACCTCACTGTGGTGGCTAAAGGTACGATGAAATCAACTGCAGTGCTCTACAACTATTTGGTCTGTGATATGAGCACAGATTGAATCACCAGTAGCAGGATTTAAGAACATGCCCTGGAAAAGTTAGTTACTTTCAAAGTTACATTACATTAAAACATCTGGGAAAAACCTAACATTTTCTGATGATTGGAGTCTTACAAAGCATTTAATGGATGACCAAATTACTACTAATAAAATACATTTTCTAAGTACATTATGGCAGAGTAAAATAATATTTAAACAGGTTTGAAAACTGCCTCCTGAGGTGGTTTGAGCAATCGAAATTCAATCCGTCTCGAATGCTTCTTGAATGCATTTACACGTTTTTGATATCCGACAACTATCCGCTCCGCCCAACACGCACAAACTGACTAAGCGTAAATGTAGCCTTTCCAGACCATAAAGCAAAGGCATTACCCAAACTGATCCCTACTCAAAAGAACTTTATATGGATTGTCTCTATGCATGAAGTCACACTTGCAGCTAATAAGGGCTTGGAGGGTTTAAAGAAATATATAAACTGTGAGTCTCACTCGTCTCTCTGCACTATGAGTAGAAGCAGGAAACATCCCTCACCATGGATAGTGATAGACAGCTTGCTCATTCAGCAACTTGGTTATATTATGTACTGTTTCTCTATAAAAGCGTACCGTGCCCAAAACAGTCAGCATATGCTATAAAATAGATGGTACATTCTTCTTTAACAGTGCATATTTAACTGTGCATATGGCAAGCCGATAAGACCTAATTTTATGTAGGAACAAGGCGATAGTTCCTTTTAAATTTGATGCAAATTATGTGATTTTAAACCTAATATTAAAAAGCAATATAAGCGAAGTGAAGCAAAGGTCATGTGCATGACCAAAATAATGTTTTAGAAGTAGCAAGACGGAACTTAAATGTATGTTTCCTCCATTATCCCAGTCGCTGCACTTCCACTGAGGAGTGTTGGAGAACGACAAACCAGCAGTAATACAAACTCGGTGTCGGAGGGTTTTATTGTCCATTCCACACTAACTAGTTTGCGACAGTCCTTAATATGGTGAACCCTCCATGTGACCGAGTGGAGTGGATAGAGTGAGGGTTTAGGGGCAGGAGTGGGACTGAGCTAGCATCTAAAAGCAGGTCTTTCTTGGCTTCACAATATCATTTTCATTGCATCACAAATTGAAATAACAATACTGAAAGAATTATAATATAAAGAATTGGTGGCAGAAATATCAAGATGTAATGCCAAGTAAGGATACAGCCATTAGTTATTTATCTTGAAATAAAGAGTTATGGAGTTTGAGATAGAAAAAGCCTGACTATGATTCACAGGTAACCTGTACAATAAGACTCCTGAACAATAAGAAATCAGGCACGATATAATGCAGTTGATTGCATCATTGACCAGACAATATTCTTTAAAGTTGCAGCTGCATACTCAGTTCAAACTGACTCTTACACACTGAAAGAAATCCTGTCGTTTGTAGATTGGACTTTTCCTGATAACGGCTAAAAGGTCGCCTCTTTGGTGTTTGTCTGATTTCTTGATTGTCCTGGCTTTCTGTGTGCAGCCACCAGAGGAACAGCTTCCATCGTGTCCGAGGTCATGATGTACGTGTCCATCATTGGCCTTCAGGTCTGGCTCCTCATAGAGATGATATACTGCTACAGGAAAATAGCAGCAGCCGGAGAAGAAGCATTACGAGAAGCAGCGTAAGTATTTTTCTTTATGTGCATACATCTGTATGCACTTAAGCTCTTGACCTGTGAAAACCTTGTAACTCTAGTTCTTATGATTTGGTTTGGATTTATTGATTTATTGCTTTTTTTTATAGATGAGAAAACTCTTTCTTTGCGAACCTTTCAATGACTTTAGCCTAAAATTAGTGGTCAAGCTAAAAACATGCTGTATTTCTCTTGAAATGCAGACACAGGGTTTTTATCCTATAAAAACCTTATACAAGTATGCGTGTTGGAGAGCCCAAACAAAGTACTGGATTTTTAAGGCAAATACCTACATATATATTTGAGAGTCTAAAAAAATCCAGTAATGATATATCAACCATTATTATTAGCAACACTTTTGATAAGGATTCTTTAAATTTGGTTATTGAAAATGGTGAGTAAGATATTTACTGAGCAGGTAAGTTTACTGTTGAAAAAACCTGTCAGTGCTCTCTGGTGGACAAACTATGTAATGGAAGCACTGTTTCTAAATTACCTCAAACAAATCTTTGGCACTTTTTTGTTACTTATTGGCCAGCATATACACCGATACCGATATATCGGTCTGGCTCTACTGCATGTAAAGCCTGAAATAACACATCTGGGGTAAGGCCGAATCACATAAGCAGTTAGAACAGCAAAATTTTGCGACAAAATCTGTATTTATTCCAACAGAATCATCGTGATCAGTGGATTTACTCGTGGGGGCGAAGTAAATCTCCGCCAATTTCTTGTGTAGTGTATAATTTTGTGACATGCAAGTTTGCGCCGTTGACCAATAGCAAGCTGCCTTGACACTGGTGACCTCTGAGCGAACAGAGAGCAGGAGAGTCCAAAATGAGGGAAGCTATCGTAGCTTATTAGCTTAATAGCTCCACTTTTCTTTAAACCCTCCTCTGTCTGTCTTCTCCACAAAAGAGGAAGCAGACAGTTATAAGACAGAATTGATGGTACAAATATGTCTCTTGAATAAACTCATTCTTCAGTGAATGAAATACAATCCAGAGAGCAAAATGTCAGTAAACAGCACAGTACAGAGAAAATAGAAAGAAGCTTGGTGAGCTATTGTGACTGACAAGCACTCGCATTTTCCCGATTGGCTAGCTTGTTAGCAGTTTTAGCTCGCTAGCTACAGTAGTTCACCTTCTAGAAGCAAAAATTTCACACAGCTGACACTTTCTGGTGTGACTGGGCCCTTACTCTAAAAACTAACTCCCAAACTCACTGATGTGTTCAAAATAAGACATTTGATGTGTAAATTATGCTTTGAAAAGTGTGTACTTCCTTATGAATGCTGCCATACTTTATTCATGTTCTATTGCTGAAGTCACACCTATAATTTAAACTTTTACTGTTACGTCCTCTCTTTGGTTCATATTTCTCTCCTCCACTTTACCTGTCCTCTTACCTAATTATTTTTAAGATTATCAATGTTTCCATCGTGTTTGTGTGTTTTCACTTGTGTCTCTTTGTCTAACATCTCACGCTCCCTGTGTCTACTTGTCATGTTTTCGTCTTGTCCGTCCCATCCTGTCATCCTCCTTCCTAGTCAAAACCAAAACCTCCCTCCTGTAAGTGGAAAAATAGAACAAAGACCTGTCATACAATCATAGCTGTGATGTTTTGTTTTTGCATTTTTTCGCCCATTTCACTGTGCTAAACAATCTGATAACCATTGATGGTTGTTGTTTTTTTTTCCTCTTTTCCTTCTAGAAATGCTGAATATTTAGCGATAGCCTCGGAAAGTAAAGATAACTGCGCAGGAGTGCAGGTCGGAGAATAGCACAGGTATGTCGTGATCTCGAAGTGAAAATGCATGTAAGAAGCATCATTGCACAATGAGATATCTACTATTCAATGAAGTGTCATAGCTTTTAACATCATTTGTGTTTCCATCAGAAAGACTTTGTCCTTTTTGTATCGTTGGATATCAGGTACACTGAGTCCCTTGTTGACCAGTTCTAACTAGGGCTGGGTATCGAACCTCAATACTTGTTTGGTCCCAACTAAGCTGTGTCCATATAGTAGCACTGGGTATTGAAAACTGTCAAGGACCAAAAGCTTGCATTGATTACTCAGATTCATCATACTATACTTATTCTTTGATTCTTTCTGATTTAGATAATAATTTTGTCAACTTTAGACTGTATAAACTGTCAGTTCTTATGTGATGTATTAAAGAAATTGTTCGATATTTTGGGAAATATGCTTATTTTCTTTCCTGACGAGAGTTAGACAAGATAACAGATTGTACAGATTAAACAAAAGAGATATGCTGGTGATGCTAGGTGGAGTTTACTTATGGATAGACAGAGCCAAGCTCCCTGTTTTCAGTCTTTATGCTAAGCTAAGCTAAGCTAACAGGCTGCTGGCTTCATCTTGATATTTACCGAACAGATGTGAGAGTGGTATCGATCTTCTCATCTAACTCTCAGCAAGAGAGTGAATAAGCAAATTTCCTCTAACTACTCTACACTTTGGTCAGGTGTCTCTTGTAAAAGAGTGCATACTCTATTCACTTCCTGGTTAGATTAAAAGTTAAATAAAATAATGCTAAATAAATTTAGGCAAAGTTCTTGTGCTTGTGTTAAGACATTTTTGGCTTCTTTTGTTAAATCAAAAAAAGTTTTTGTCGTATATTTCTGAAAGGTATTGAAAAATAAAGTTCTGAAACTCTTGTATCAGAGTTAGTATCAAAAAATGAATGCCCAGCCCTTATTCTAACGCATTTACTGAGAAGCTGTCATACGTTAAGCTGCCAGCATTTTAGGTACACCTTGCTAAAACTAATGTCTAATACAACTGCCTTCATGATGGTTTTAATGTCCAGCTTTTTGTTGAAACTGTTGTTTCTAATATTTTGTCCACCCCATTTATATCAATGAAAGTAGACTAAATATTAGAAACGCCTGTCAGTATAACACAGTACAATTGAACAGCACCACAAACTACATCGTCCAAAATGACCATGAAGTTGAGTCAACACCTCTCTAAAACAGTTTCAACACAGACTGAACATTATAACCTTCATGAGGTAGGGATTATTACACAAAATGGCAACTTAGTGTATATTTTATAGGTCTTAGTGTTTACTGATGAACTGGATTTTCTATGAGCACAGTGGTTTTGAATAAGTGCCATTAAATCCGTTAATACATGTTGTCTTTATCTTCAGGCTTCTTTCGTGGACTGAAAACATCCTTCCACCCTCTGACCTGCATGTAGACAACTTGGAGAGAAAACTCCTCTTCTTCTATTTTACCTTTTCCTTGACAAAGATCACAAATGGATATGACATACAAAGAGAGCATGGTACCAGCACTGTATATAGTATTCTGTGCGCAAAAGCATGTTCTGCACATTATGCATTAATGAGCCACATCGTCAAAAGCATAAACTTTACATACAGTATTTCTTTAAGCATATGTAGTCACATATTTATATAAAATGTAAGTGGTACTATGGAGATCTGTTGGATTGTAAAAGAAAGCTTTTTACTACATCATCACCACCTAATGTATGAATTATGACACCCTACATGTATGGAAAAGATATTTCTAAAATAGAATGTGATGGACTACGATAGGCTGTATTTCCAGTTGCTAGTTGTACAGTCAATGAAATCTTAAGATGTACTAATAAAAACTGAAAAAGTACATGTGATGGAGAAGTCCTCTGTTGACTCACATTACCATAGAGATTTTGCTGATAAAATATTTTAGACTTTAAATGGGTGGCTGTTGTTAGAGAAATAATAAAAATGCAAACAACTTTTCCAATTTTTAGCTTTTTTATTTTCATGTAACTGAAGCAACCACCATGTTAAAGCTTTGTGCTTTCACATGAATAAAACTCTTCCAGAGGGCTACTAAAGCTCTATTATTATCTCTTATTGGATTTACAGCATGGCCTTAAGATCATCTACGCAAGGGACACTCAACTTGCTTTGCCCGGGGACCACTTTTGCAAAATGACAGGAGTTAATAAACAAACATTAATATTTATCAGATACAATGAATAAACATTAAAAAGCCCATAACTCATCTTTCTTTGAAATTCTTTATTTTTAAATTAAACGACTTATTAACTTGGTACATAGATTGACAATAGACCTATAGGACAGATAACTCACTGCATTTAATAGTTGCAACTGCATTTTAGCTGTAGATGCTTTGGTTACATTTGAAAGAGTTTATACAACATTAAACGTAGCTAGAACCTCTTCCATCACACAATCACTCACCTGGCCTTTCTGCCAGAAAACCTTGGGAAAGGGTTTTCTGGCAGAAAGGCCTGAAGGCAAACTTTTCCCATGTGCAGCCCCGCGCAGGTCAGGTGTACGTGAACTTTTCCCAGAAATCAAGTGTCACCACTTCTTTCCACTGCACAGATTGCTGATTGGCTAATATGCAACTTCCCAAATAACAGCCAAGGGACATTATTGAAATGTACTAATTGGTATAAACAAACAAAGAAATTCCCAGTGTGAATTAATTCATATAAATTTATTTTCATTGTGAATTAGAAAATGGTCGTCGGGCCACCCGGCACCCTATCGCAGGCCAAGTTGAGTATCACTCAATGGGAACCAATCAAATTCCCAGATTTAAAGGAATAGTTTAACATTTAAGGAAATACACTTATTTGATTTCTTTCCAAAGGTTAGATGTGAAGATTGACACCACTCTCATATCTATGTGTTAAATACAGAGCTGGAGTCGGGACCTGGTTAGCATAGCTTAGCATGAAGACTGGAGGCAGTCAAGTCCAAAGTTCAAAAATACACCTACCAGCTCCTTAAACGCTCACTAATTAACACATATCTTTCTTTTTTTTTCTGTACACAAACAGAAATGTAAAAATGACAATTTGTGGTTTTAGGGGGACTTGTGTGCAGTAATTACTTTTTGAAGAACAACAGGTTATTCATCCGTCCCACAATTTAATCTCCGTCTATAGCACGGGTTGCCAGATACAGTCAATGAACACAGGTTTTAAGTATAGATCTTTGTACAAGCATGATGGTACCATATCTTGTAACCTCACTGTGATGACAAAACTCATGGAAAATGAGAGAAATAATCACTGACGAGGTACGTCAGGTATAGGACAGAGCCAGGCTAGCTGTTTCCCCCTGTTTACAGTCTTAATTTGCATCCAGACATGAGAGTAGTGTCAATCTTCTCATCTAACTCTTGGAAAAAAAGGCAAATGAGAATTATTTCCCAAAATGTTAAACTATTCCTTTAAAGACGACTTCCTTCCTGGAGCCGCTGAAACTCATCAAACCTACATCCCCTACAGTTGTAACACACAGTCCGTGCCGGGGTACTGAGGCAGGTTGAGTTGGTACTTCCTCTCTAGGTCTGGTGGCACAAACCGGCCTCCCAGGAAGTGGTATCGTCCTCTGAACAAGGAGGCAGACTTCTTGGGAGCAGTGAGAGAGATGAGCATGTCGGGCTGCAGTCCATCTGCACTGCCTTGCTCCACATCCCAACCTTCAAAAAAACAAATAGGATGTCATGTTCAATCCAGCCTTCCTCTCTTCTTCTTGTGAATATAGTAAAAGTCATAACAATCAGGTCATTAGTTTTCTGCATTTTTATACCTTCTATACTTCTAAGCATGTATTTATGTATTTTTGCCACTGTCTAATTTACATATAATTTATTGTACCCAACTGAAGAGAAAGATTTAAATTCTCAGCCAACCGATCATTATGAGGCTAAGGTTCATGTTTCCCACAAAAACCAAGGTTCACTGGAGAAACTGGTCATAGAAATAAGCAACATTTGTTAAATCATCTTGTATCGAGAGCAAGCAAAGCAGTGGAACAACATCTGTTAGGCAGCACTTTTCAGGAGATTAAAATTCACCAACATGGTAGGAAGTGCATTTTTCTTTAGTGGAAATCCATATTCTTGTGTGAGGACTGACCGGAGGGGATGTCGATGCTGGCTATGGGGACTGTCGTCTTCTTCAGCACGCTTAGGATGGAGCCAAAAGGCTCTCGCACAGCCCCCTTGAAGCTGAAGCCGAAGATGGCGTCTATCACCAGGTTGTAAGCCTCATCAATCACTTTATCCTGAGAAATCAATTTTTTTCCCAGATAAATACTTGTTTTTCTTTCACATTGCCTCAAAAGAACAACAAACATCTACCTTTTTACTATCACAAAGTGCATGTGTAAAAACACTCAGATCTGTAACTTGAAAACATCAGTAAAGCCACTAATCCAGACTCTGCATCATTAGTTATCAATAAAATTATTGACTGTGTTGTTTATTGCGATAAAAACCCTAACCATAATTCCCCCACGGGGATAATTAAGGCTTCATCTAATCTAAACTGAAATAAATAGACTGACATAAAATGCACACTCATAAACAAAATACACAGTAGAATTTTCCACAGCACTGTGGATAACCCTGCCGCATAATTCATTTACACCAAACCTCAGGCATCTCAGTCAGGAAGGGGATCTCCATTTTCTGGCACTGTGTGGTCAGGCCCTGGAACAGAGGTTTGTTTGGTCGCTTCGGGTACAGGATGGTGGGCTCGTAACCCTGCAAGAGGACACACAAAGTGGTAGAAAACAATCTTCAAAGTTAATTTCCACTCTGCACAGGGCTTTGATAAAGTATTTGTGGGTAGAGAATGCCTTCAGACTGGTTCAAAGTGGGAGAAGTATTCAGATCCTTTACTTCAGTAAAAGCAGTAATAGAGCAATGTAAAAATACTCCATTAGCAGTAAAAGTCCAGCATTTAAAATCTTACTTAAGCAAAAGAACAAAAGTATTATCAACAAAATGTACTTAATGTAACAAAAGTAAAAAGGTACTTGTTCTGCCAAATGGCCCCATTCATGGTGTTATATACTAGATATTATAGGATTATTATCACTGAAGCGTTTTTGTTGTAGCCGGTTGAGGTGGAGGTGATTTTAACTACTTCATAAAGTGTTTATCAGTTCAATGTGCAAAAACCTCAATCCTTGACATTTCTGTCAACAATTAAACATTATCTTGCAGTGCAATACTTCAATCTGTTTTTAATTAAAACAACTTATTTAAAATATGTTCTAGACATATGTCTATATTTTGAAAGAAGAAAGAATAAGGCGCCATCGCTGCAACAGAATTATGAAAAAGTCGATTTTAGAAAATTGTTAAAACAAGCTGATTTGCATTCAAAACAGGTGGAAATATTCCTATGACGCTGGCAGATTTTTCTCACTTTTCATAAAAAAAAAAAAAAACTTTTAAAAAGGACTCAATTCCAAAATAAAATGACTTAATAAGAAGAGGTTTTAGAAGATCATCATCGTATGTTCAACACCTGCAAAGTATGTAAAATAACTAGTAAAGTATAGCTGTTAAATAAATGTAGTGGAGTAAAAAGTACAGTATTTTTCTCTGAAATGTAGTGGAATAGAAGTATAAAATAACATAAAATAGGAATACTCAAGTGAAGTACAAGTACCTCAAAACTGTACTCAAGTACAGCACTTGAGGAAATGTACTTAGTTACTTTCCACCACTGCTGCAGAGTATCTTACTGCCACACAAGTAAAGACACTCACAAACAGTTTAAGATGTCGGGCACAGACCAGGCCATCGCCTCCATTGTTACCTGGTCCACAAATCACCAGCAGAGAAGGTCTGGCCTTGACCAGGGAAGTAACTGGATACGCCTGCAGGAAGAAACAGACAGAAAAAAATCGATACTGGTATTTGACAAGGACAAGAGGATTTTCTGTACAGCAGCTACTCAAGAGAAATGCTTCTAGTAATGTAGAGTCAGAAGCTGGAGTAAGCGGATTATTCCCTTCTTCAGGCAGTAGTCTGATTTAGACGTGTGCATGTACTGTAAACGCAAAACCTGGTTTCCTGGTAACACAGCTAGACGTTTGGTGGAGAAACCAAGTATACCTGATATCTAAAAAGGTCTTTAAAGGTGGGGTATGCGATTCTGGAGAAATCCAGTACTATGACAAATACCATGATACAGAGCGAACCAGCGACATAGCAAGTAATGTAACTAACGTTAGCTAGGTTGTGTACAAACACCAGAGTTTTATTTCCGAGCACACACTGAACGGAAAGCTAGCGGACCGTGAGGAGATATTAGCTGAATTTGACAAAAAAACGTGTTTTGGATTAGAATCGCATACCCCACCTTTAAGGTGTGTGTGTGTGTGCACGTGCATTGAAAAAACACTAGTACGTAATTATGTAAAGTAAGATCATGCTGCAAAGTGTTTTTGGAGGAATGCATTATACAGTGTTGACAATAATCAATTATAATACCAAAGTGGTTGCTATGGTTGTTGTTTTTATTGTCTTTTAATCATTTTATTGTTTTTATCTATTCTACTTCACTAATAATTCTATTCACATTTAAGAAATATGGCTATTTTTAAATTTGGTGTGCATTAGTCTCCCATTGCTTTTTGTCAGTTGCCTGTAGTTGCCACTTTGAACTGCACTAACTTGTATAATAGGTGCTATACAAATAACGTTGATTGATATGTGAAACAAGAGAAAAATAAAAACTTAAGAATAAGGACAATAAAAACTTCATGATCTGTTCAAAGCTTTCCATCTTTGATAACAGTGGCTATCAAAAGGCTGATAACAGACCAAATCACATGAAAACTGCTGCTTTTGAATAATCAGACAAACACAACACATGTAAACACATTATGCAGATTCCTACCTTCAACTGGCTACTCACCAGTACATTGTTTAATTTTCTTTCTATCGACTAATCGATTAATTGACTAATCTTTGCAGCTCTACATTACAGTACATTACTCTAATCTGTAAGTGCAATTGTCACAACTGTTTCATGGGACACTTCTATTGCTTGTCTGTAAAAAGTAGTAACATTTCGTTCATGCTTCAAAACCTCGTTATTGTGTCAGTAAATTGGCCGATGCCACCAAAATGAAAAGTTGTTTTGTCATCGTGTGAGCCGTACTGGTCAAAATGTTAATGTTGAGTCAACCCTGGAAATGTTTCTTATATACAAATCTCAGTTTTGTTCTACTTTTTTTGTTGACATTGATTGTTTACCGTACTATACAAGAGTTTCAGTTTTGTCTAGCTGAATGTTTTTGTGTTTCGCACTGAGCTTTTTAGAGTCAGATTTCAACAGTAGGTAAAAGTTTACTGGGAAAAGTCAATACATTACATCATCCCTTCCATACAGTAGAAAAAGGATATGCGCATTTTTATGTATACAGTAAATGTATTTGTGTTGCAACGTGTTACATGTACGGTAAACTGAAAACTCACCTTTGACCTTTCATGTAAAGTCATATACTGTCAGCTGACATCACAAACATTCCATGCCATAGATATTTATGAAATACACATGTACGTCTGCCAGATTTTGATAATTGAATGAATTATTTTGATCATTTTGTGATGGCAAAGACAATTTCACTGAGAATCAACTTATCGGTTTTGATCAGCAAGCCATGTGCAAGTGCTTATTGTAGACAATTGTACTTACTCTTTCGCTCACGTGCCAGAACACGTGCAATTTGCATAAATTAATGAGAAATTCAAATCTGTTGTGAACAACAAACTAAGTGTTCACAGATTTGAACTTATTGTTGTGAAAAAAATAATTCTCATTCAAGAATTGAGCCACAGCAAATGATCAAAACAGTAAACACGGTCGTTTTTATTTCAAAATAAGAGCCTCGATTGACATCTCACCCTGGTGATGGCTGTGGCACAGCTGAGTCCAGCCAGCTCCATCAGCTGGTCCACACTGAAGCCGTACTCACTGAAGAGCTCCTCATCAATGTGTTGGGCCTCCTCCTGCCTGTGGAGCATCTACAGGTCAGTTTGGACACACATGCAGTCTGTAAATGGTTTTACTGCTCTGTGTACAACATATAAAACTTCACCCGAGATATTTGATGGTCTGGGCCATGGTGGACGCTGGTCTGCTACTGAAACAGTCCTTCTTGTGGTTGTTAGCTGCAGCGGACAGCGGACATGCCCCTGTCTGAGCGAGGACTGCCGTGGCCCTTGAGGTCACCAGGAAGCCGATCCCAAACAGAGCCCGCACACTCAACATCCAGATGGATCCAAACTCTCTGGAACAGAAGAGACCACAGCGATCTACCCTGAGCTGAAGGAAGTTAGTCTGCACACTGACCCCAAGTGTAACTGTAGAGCCAAGACAAGAAACTTTTACATGAAGCAAAGCCTGCGAGCTATGGTTCAGACATCTCCAGTGTTGATGTACATTTTCCCACTAATCAAAGCTCTGCTGCTCAGTCTGCTGACGCCGCTGCCTCCTACAGCTGCTACATTACTGTCACTGCTTGCTTGCATTTTTCTTTGCTCTCTCCATCCACCTGCAGGCTGCGTACTTACAGTCCCTGAAGGGGATTTGCATCGATCATCCCTGTGCTCTCAGCTCCTGCTCAATATGCTTTACAGGAAGAGATGACAAAAGGATTCTTGATGCCAAAGTAAATTGCGTTTTACCTTTTTCTGTAAACTTTGCATTTTAATTCACAAGTCTGAACTTGTAATTAGGGCTGAGTGATCAAACAGAAGCACACTACACTGAAGTGATCCTACCAAGCAGGGATTGGTCATTATCTATTAATCTGTTGATTATTTTTATTATTATTATTAATCACTGGATTTATAAAGTGTCAGAAAATAATTAAAAATATCCATTACAATTTCCCAGAGCCCAAGGTCAAATTGTTTTGTCTGAACTAATGCTGAGAAGTTCAGTGAGTCAATCTATTAGTCAATTTATCAAGCAAAAATACAAAATATTTACTGGTTCCAGCTGCTTAGATGTGAGGATTTACTGCTTTTCTTTGTTTTATATAATTATAAATGGAATATCTTTAGGTTTTGGACTATTGGTCAGACAAAAAAAAAGCTATTTTAAGACGTCAGCTTGGGCTCTGGGAAACTCTTATGGTTATCAATTAATTGATAATGAAAAAAATAGTTAGATGACAGTCCTAAATCCAAAACCATGACATTTACACTGATATAAAACAAAGAGAGAACACAAATCTTCCCATTTGAGAAGCTGGAGCAGCAAATATTTGTCATTAATTTTCTGTCAATCAACTAATCTTTTTATCTACCAATCGTTTCAGTACTAATATCAAGACAAAACAATTAACAATTCTGTTGTCTAATTTCAACATAAAAAGAAAATACACTGTTTGAAAAAAAGTTTTACTTTTTAACATGCAGCTCTATTTAATCAACACAAACTTATTTATCCTTAGTAAGTGATTGTGCACATATCAGTTGATATCACTACACGCAATGCTGATACTATTTTATGTGATAATCTTTATTTTGTCTGTTTCACACAGCTACACCTGTATCAGCTTTACTAAATTAGCAGAAAGCAACTAAGCTAGCTGACTTGCCCTTGATGGACATGACAGAAAGAGTCAAGCATGTTAATTGGAGAGGTTTACAGTTTATAAACGACACATTTTAAACACAGAAAGTTGCACTTCAGCTGCAGTCAACAGTGTTAAATTGTTGTGAGTTGCTAGCTAACGTTCAGCATTTGCTATGAGCTTGACTTCGTGACAAACTGTTAATGAAACTCACCAAATGTTAACAAGCCTTTCTTGAAAACAACTTCACACGCACGTTTGTCCTTTTAATTAATGCAGTGACACAACTTACAGATCAATAATACACCGATAAAGGGTGGGGGCCGAGCAACAACACGAGAAACGGCGTCACCCACTTCCGGGTTTGAAAAAAATAAATAAAAGCACTGCTCTAATTTCAAAATAAAAGTCCGATCTCTGGAACATATGGAAGAAAAATACTGTGCCTGGAGGTATTTAGTAGTACTGTTTTATTATGATAATGGACAGTGGTGGAAGAGGTATTTACACCCTTTACTTAATTAAAAGTTGAAATATTACACCATAAAAACATTCCACCTACAGAGGTAAAAGTGAGTACTACTTAAAATATCAAACGTGAAGGTACTGAGGGCCCTTAGAGTGTTATATTGTTATATATCATATTATTGGAATATCATTATTGATGAATTAACATGTAAGCCCCATTTTAATGTTGCAGATAAATGTAGTGGTATAAAAATTTTCCTCTGAAATGTAGTGGAGTAAACGTATAAGGCTGCATAAAATAGACAAGTATCTTAAAATGGTACTTAAGTGCTGTACTACTGAGTAAATTATAAATATTGTGATAGATGCCTAAAAAAAGGGAACATTTTCAACTATGATTTCTCTTGTTTTGAATGAAGTTGGTGTATAGATACAATAATCTGAAGTAAACGTTTTTTCTTGTGTTGATGTTTTAAATGTTGATGGTTTAAATATACAGTTCAAAAAGATTCAAATATTAACTTTTTGTTGTCTTTTGTGTTTTGTTTTTTTTTCTATGCAAATTAATCACAGTCAGGCAGCCACAGTCGGTCAGTCAGATTTAACCACGCAATTAAAATAGCCTGCCTATTATAATATTTCTATGCTATGGTAAGACACCGCAAATACTGCAAGCACTTAAACAGCACCACACCACTATTGTTGAACAAGACAAATACGGCAGAATTAATGACAAAACATGTTTATTGATATCAGCAAAAATACACAATATTCTGTAGATCTGTTGCAAGGTTAGGGTCAATTTAGTTTAAGCAAATTCTATTCAAAATAAAATGAAAATATAAATGAATTTACTGCAACCCTGCTGCACCAGTATGTTTACGTAGTCCAATGAAAATCTGATTTAACTGTGATATTAATAGCACAAGAAAGTATGATTTTATCTACGAGCAACAGTAGCTGTTAATATCACAAGGTTTTTAGAATAAATGAGCCTCAACAGTTGTTTTAAGCTCTTAAAGTAGCTGGTTGGTTCATATTTCACTTCTAGGTGGAAGCCTGGATTAAATTTCTAACCCATAATGTCACCAATACAAACAAAAGTAACTGCTTTAATCACCATTTAAATTCAAGAAAATATTTCAAAAGCATGCTTATGTACATTATAAAAAAGCAGTATAAAGTTTTATTGCATACAATATCTTGAAAATTATTCCAGAGTACATGAATTGAACTTAATAACTACAACTAGAAACTAAAGAACTAATAATTGAAAACTAAGAGAGTTGAAGTGTTTCAGCACAAATCCAGGGGCTCACATAATTGGACAGCTCTCCATTCTGGCTCCAGTCTAAGAGGAAAGATTGACAAAGTTACTATCATCACACACAAATCAATTCAAAATAAACACTTTGATCTTTAAATACAGAAAAGCACTCGTGCTTCAGCCTCCAAGAGTAGCTGAACTATTTGTTTGCTTTCTAAAAGTTTAAAAGGAAGTCATATATCAGCTGTATGTGTTGCGGTGCCCACCTTGCGAGGAGTGCTGCTGCTGAACACGTAGGAGTGCGGCAGTAAACCCTCGGAGATGCCTCCGCTGCGGAAGGAGCGGGAGGCTGAGGTCACCGAGCAGTTGCTGGATTTGTCTGAAGGAAGTCCGCAGGAGCCGCAGACCACCGTCCGGCTCCGCAGGTTGTACTCACTGTCCCCACAGGTGCTGTGAGCCACCTGCTGAGGCAAAGAGACAGATTCAGTACTAATATTAGACCATTAAATACGAACACACTGAAAATCTGCTTCTACGTGTTTGATTGTTGTAATCCTGTGGTGAAAACACAATGGGAGAGAGACTTACAGAAGAATATCTTTAGGGTATGCAGAATTGTTCGCTAAACAATTAGTTGATCAACAGCAACTATTTTGATAATTGATTAATCACTTGAGTCATTTTTGCCAAATATTCCCTGGTAGTAGCTTCTTAAATGTGTAGGTTTGCTGCTTTTCTTTGACTTACATGATAGCAAAATGAATATCTTTTGGACTGTTGGTCTTACAAAACAAGCAATACCAATATGTCTCTTTTGGCTGTGGAAAATTTTAATGGGCATTTTTTACTATTTTCTTAAATGTCAGTGCAAATAGCCAATATCCAATATTGACATTAAAGGTCCAGTGTGTAGGATTTAGTAGCATCTTGCAGTGAAATTGCAGTTTGCAACCATTTGAACACCGCTCGCCTCACCCTCCCCTTCCAAGCGTGTAGGAGAAACTACAGTGGCCGCGAAACCCGCGAAAAACGCGAATGGCCCTCTCTAGAGCCAGTGTTTGGTTTGTCCGTTCTGGGCTACTGTAGAAACATAGCAGTGCAACATGGTGACCTCCGTAGAAGGGGACCTGCTCCCTCTGTAGATAAAAACAGCTTATTCTAAGGTAGTGAAAACACAACAGTTCTTATGTTCAGGTGATTATACATTAAGTAAAACATACTTATATAATTCATATTCCAATAACTCCTCCTAAATGTTTCACACTGGACCTTTATTTAATTTAACAGGACAATCTCTGCCTGATCTGTTTTACTATCCCAAGCACTCAGATTGATTGCTCAGTGTTAAAATAGCTAATTTAATATTTCTGGGATGCTGAAAAGCACTGTTTAGTGTTTAGTGGGTCTGATTCAATGTGCATCAGCTCCATTTATCATGAAAATTGCCTTTTGATCCTGCAGATTTCTGTGTTATGTGTATATATGTTATCAATACAATTTCTCTCACCATGTCATCATCTTCTTCTTCAAACTGTATGCGGGTGACCTTCCTCATTGCCATTTCCTGGAGGAAAAAATATTACAGTATTTATTTATTTATTTATTTATGCCCATTTCTGACACTTAGTGAATAGAGCTTGATGTTAGCACTGTGGCCATAATAAAATTTAATGTAATCATAGTACTTTAGGCTTAAATAAAGTGTCTATCAAATACTATAAGTTTGACTGGTAAATTTAAAATACCTCTCCATTGGCACTGATCAGGGTGGTCTGGAACAGGTCTCCGGTGCCCCAAGAGGCCTGAGTCTTCCACACCAGGTCAGAGGGAGGATTGTGGGTTCCACCAGCACCAGAGGCCCAGATCTAAAGATACAGTAGGGTGAGGTTTCTGTAACTGTCTTCATCACTGTGCTGACTTGTGATTATGCTGAGTAAAGGCGCTGCTTACCGTGACCCTCTGGCCAGCCTTCAAGGTGAATTTTACCGGGAACTTGAAGATGATTGGAGCACCGGTTCCCACCTGCCGCTTCACCTGCCAGTTCCCCATATTCTGATCCTGATGGTTGGATAAAAAGTCATGGTGTCAAATCCTCCAAGTAATATTCTCCCTCAGCAGATAATGAATTAATAATCTGGCCCTGTAAAACTGCAACTTCGTGTCTGTGGCTTCAAATGAGGGAGAGAGGTCTATTTTATTCCAATAACATGTAATATAACGTCAGAAAAACTGTAGACAACATGCTCGTGTTGACCAACCACACAGTGTGCAACTGGAGCAGAAAGAGCAACTAGTTTCCATCACAAGGCCACTACAAATTAGCAGTTTACCATTTTATTCATCTTCTCACCTCATCTGCTTTGTTGCTGAGTCTGACATATTTCCCATCCAGGTCCACCTCGTCCACAGTGACCCGTCCGCTGGCTGAGGCCTGCTGGGTGATGCGAGTACGGGCCACAGCTCCACCTGCAAAGCTCGAAGCCTCGCTGTCGGTGTCGTTGGGGCGACGCCTCTTGGCAGGAGAGCTCAGAGCGCTGCAGTGGACTGATCGAGAGTGAGCTCCTGAAGTAGAGGAACGACTTCCTGTCATTTTGGTGGGCGGGGGGCTGGGGGAGAGACGCAGCCTGCAGGAATGGACATGATGATGATTATTAAACGAGGGTAAAAAAAAAAAAAGTGTGAGAGGCTAAAAGTGTGAGGGGTTACTGCAAAACTCTTATTATATTTTACCTCTGCTCCTCTCCCTCCAGCAGCTTCCTGTAAGCGCATATCTCCATATCCAGAGCCAGCTTGACGTCCAGGAGCTCCTGGTACTCATCCAGCTGCTGTTGCATTTGCTGTCTCATCTCGGCCATTTCTCTGTCTTTCTCTCCGAGCATGCGACGAGTGGTGTCCCGTTCCCGAGACAGGGCGTCCTCCAGGTCCCTTATCTTCTCCTCGCGGGCCGCCAACTGTATCAGATAGAAGAATCACACAGTTATTGTCAGGTCAAAATTAGACATGTAAGTCTGAAAACACAACTTCAGAGGAACAGGAGGGGCTGATCACATAGGTCAACCCCTGCAACAGTTGGATGACCGCTAACCACGCGCATTAAAAATATAAAGTAATTATTGATATCATTTTGGATGAAGATAAGGGCTAAGTGACATTTGGCCATATAATGAGTATTATACTGTACTGTACTGTATGTTTTGTTAAGTCCAGTCAAAAGGTGGTGAAAAGTGTTTATTTGTTCTTAGAAAATAAAAAAACTAACAGGAAAATCTGATTCAAATGTGAAAAATCAACATTTCAAATCAACTGAACTTTTAAATGAACAACTGAACTTTATATAGAGTATACATTTTTTAAATCTTAATTTACGTAAATGTAAACAATCTTGTGTTTTGAATTTACAAAACATACATTCACATGAGTTTTTGTTTCGCTTCAAAATTAGGAAACCATCACCAACCCTGAATGTGATCAGTGTAAGCTGCTCATTTCAGATCACCTGTTTCTGCAGTTGGCTGAGCTGAGAGGACATGGACTCCAGGCGGATTCGTGTCTGCTGGAGCTCCTCATGTGCTGCTCCAACCAGGTTGCTGCTCCGGTCAGCTGACTGACGGGCATTTTCCAGCTGACAGAAAGAAACAAGGCAGAAGATGAATAAAATAATCGATTAACTCTGCATTCTGAATCTCATTTTGCTTCATTAGTACCAGTTTGTGAAACTGCATGCCTGCTGCAAATGAACTGTCCAGTCAAAACAGTCTGATGGATTCCTATCGTATGATGTTTGGATGTTTTGGATATTTATTCTGTGCTATTTGTCATGTGACTGATTCTGCTTCTCTTCCACTGAAGACCACAATATAAAACAAGTGTTGTAAAGTAATCCTCTCTTCTTTCCGAGTTCAGTTTTTTTACTACATAACAACATTAAATTGATGGTCTACCTTGGCATTGTAGGTCTTCTCAATCTCATCTTTGTACATTTTGATCTGCTGTTCGTGCTGGTTACGCATCTCCACCAGCGCCTCCGCCAACTTGCTTTCAAAATCCTGCTGATGGCCATTGTCCAACTCAACCACACGAGACTCATAACGCCGCTTTGTCTCCCGCAGTTCCTGTTGGAGAATTATCAACAAATCACTCCCAAATACAAATATATGTTTTTTGAAGTAACAGGCGGATGCTGATTTGATAAAAGGGGAAAAAAAGAAGTGGAGAAAGTGAAAGTTCCTTTTTTTAAATAATTCATTGATGATGATAATAACTTTTCTCAAGGGGTCTGACCTCAGAGTGGAGGTTCTTCTGAAACTCCAGCTCCTCTTTGAGGGTCTGGATGCGATTCTCTCCATCCACCCTCCTCAGCATCTCGTCCTGCAGCTTCTTCCTGGCATCGCCCAAACTGGTGTCCAGCTAAGAAAGCACAGCAGGAACTGAATATTAGTACAAAGCAATGCACAAACATTCGCATAAACATGCCGCAGAGTGCAGAAATATGCAGTAAATATAGTAAGAGGGCATGAGAGTAGGGAGACTGTTCTTTAATCAAAATGTCTGAGCTCAGGCAGCCATGACAGAAAGATTCTTCCCTGCTGAAGTCAGCAAATTTTGCTCACGCAGACACACATGAATACTGAATTCAAGAATTTTCACATTTTATTTTTACTCAAGAAAAGTATGTAAATCCTGGGCTTGTGAGGCCTTTTCAGAACTCAAAAACTCAAAAATAAATAGCTAGTGGTAAAGGAAAAAATAGGGTTGTAGCTGGGTCATTTGACAAGCTGACATTTATAATCATGAAGTGGAAAACACAGAGGTTTATGAAGGACAAACTAAGAGTTGGTGAGGCTAACTGCAGAAATATTGGCACCAGATGTGTTTCTACTGAGTTTTAAATTGAGCGTGGGTTTGAGTTTACCTTGGCAACCTGCGTTTTCAGGTCCCTGTTTTCTACCTCGAGGTTACGCTTCTCTCCCAGAGCCGTACTCAAGGACGCATCCTTCGAGTTCAGCAGAGCCTCCAGGTCTTTGAGCCTCTGCAACGCTCCAGCCAAGTCTGACTCCTTTTTGGTGTTCCTGTAAAGAGAAAGAGTCTCAGATGTTAAGTTGCATCTTCCTGGATGTGTTTATACTATTGATATAGGATATTCCAGTGAATAGAATAGGGATAGACATCCATTTTGCTTTGTAACTTAAGAACCAAGTGGAAACTGAACTACTACGGTTTCATTTGCACAGTCAAATTAAACAAATATGAGCTATTTTTGAATGAGGATGTAGCCTGGATGAAATAGAAACAGGGGAAAGACCTTGGTGCATATGACTCATAGACCACAACGATCTGCATCCAATCCCGTGTTTCTGGTAGCCACAAGCCACAGCCGTTGGTGTTTAGCTGAGACGCTGCCATGGCAACGGCTTGGCTTTGCCAAACAAACGCCCATCGTCTCAATATTTATGGAAAAATAATGGCAGCAAGAGTGGAGCCCTCTCAACACTGCCACGTATTATGTGTATAATGATTACTTTGGTGAAGGAGGAGCAACTGGGGAAAGAGTTAGTCATCAGGCTCTGGATGTGGCAGCATGGGAAGGAGTCGACATAGAAGTCCAACATCAAACTGCAGTGAGCAATGAGGAGGGTATGCTAAAGCTAGGGAGTGGCCCCGGCAGCAGGGCAACACTGCTCTCAGAGTGACAGCAAAGGTTATGTAAGCATCAGCTATTAAGAACTAATGAGTGTGTTCTGCTGCTGTGGATCCCATGCAGAAATGTTTTAGATATTAAGACTGCAATCACAAAACCCTCTAACTCTTAATGGGCAAATGGAAGCCTTTAACTGATAATAAGGGCTGAAAAAAGGGGATTTCAGAAGCCTTGGGGCAGCTATTTCCTCTCATGATCATCAGATAAACAAAATATCTGGGTCAGTAGTGTCTTTTCATTTTGGTTAAAGGGTATACCAGGCTGATATGTTTTATTTTTGACGAAAAACCTTTATAATCTTGGAAAAGAAGCAACTAGTTACACAAGTTGTGCTCTGTTATGCGTTCTCCTGTAACAACTGTAGAATAAATAATCCTGTTAATTGATGTCTACAGTTATATTGTAAGTACTTTCCAAGAAAGTTTGTTAATTCTGACTTTAAAGCTAGACAGCAAACTAACTCAGTATTATGAATTACCAGTAACAACATATAAAGTTTGCTAACATGGGCCACCATTAGCTACTGGTCATACCAGACCACGTGAGGCTGTAACAGCAAAACTTCTGAGTGTATTGAATTGAGTAAAGGTGCGTTTTATTGCTTATGAACTCAGCTTTTTATTTGTAAGAGGAATATTATGAATGTTATTTCATCTTTTAAAAATCTCACTTTAATTGTGAAGAAACTACATCTCACAAGCACACATGGGTGCTTTTAAGGAATTCAAATGTGCTGAGAGACCCCTAAAAACACCCCCATCCCACCCTGTTTGAAAATATTCCTCCTTTTTTCTCCACTAGCACCACTCCTGCACACACATGCATAGAAAACACTATAGAAAATGCTGTCAGATTTAGATTTGGATCAGAGTGATGTGCTGCACCTCACCTTGCTTTCAGCTCCTTGTGGTCCTCTCGCAGCTTGCCCAGCTCCAGCTGCAGACGTGCTCGCTCTTTGGCCACAGAGTCCAGAGTCTGACGGGCATCTGCCAGCTCGGTTTCATAAGCGGCCTTGAGGCCCGTCAGCTCCCGGCTGACCTCTGTCTCTGACTCAGTTATGCGCAGACGGAGGCCAGCATTCTCAGTCTCCAGAAAGCGCACCTTGTCGATGTACACGGCCAGCCGATCGTTGAGGTTGGACAGGTCCTCCTTCTCCTGGAGCCGAGTGATGCGGTTGGGGGATAGTGGTGTGTTCGCACCTCGGGGAGTGTTTTTGGGTGTCGCCATTGCACTTATCTTTCCAGAAACAGACATGGTTATCAACTTAATTATTGTGAAAGTTTGTTTTTCATACACAATAAATTTTATTCTGATGTACATATGCTAATACTGGCATTGTTTGTACAATAAAAAACAGGACTTCATGGGAGGAAAGTTAACATTCACCAGTTATTATAAAAATAAATCCAGAAAACAATGATTAAAAACATGCTTAATTTATCCATAAAAGTACATTTTTACTTTTAAGGAAAAGTGCATCTGTGAACTTCCATACGAGTATAACAAAGTCATAACTGCAAGTTTAGAATTGAAAAGAAAACAAAATTCAATTTTCAGAAACTTCCATCTTTTCTGAGTGCAGTGGCACAAAACATACAAAAAACAAAGAGTATACTTAATCAAGAGACATGGGAGGGGTTTTCGACTCCACCCAAACATCAAAGTAATGTCCTAGCACTAAAGATGTCAACTTTGACGGGAAGATTTACCTTTTTAAAGGTTGTCAGAAGTGAGAAAACTCTGCTCCGAGGATATTCGTAGACTTATGTGTTGATTTTCTTTGTTATCTTGTGATCAGAGTGTCCCTCTTAGTTCTCCAACACTGTTCAGTCTGTTACTGCGCTGTCTGCAAATCCATCTGTGAGTGCCCATGTAGGAAAGAATGAGATGGGAGGAGAGGAGG
>NC_058058.1:7393174-7398174 GCF_020085105.1 Siniperca chuatsi
ATATATAACACTGATTCAAACGCTCAAGGCAAATAATCCATCCATATGCGAGATGAAATGCAGAAATAAACCGAGAACAGACGCGATCATCCGTTTCTAACCACCAAACTCTTTGCATCCGAGGAGTCGTGTGAACACTAGGTTACACTCTCTGAAATCTTACAAAGGCAAAGCAACCATTTCAGTAATTAAAAAAAACATTAACTTCATCTATAACAAAACGTACTAATAGTCCACTCCATATCTTATTGAGCGCATGTCGCAGCCCGCAGCTTAGCGCGGATAAACAGCAGCTGTGCGCAGCAGAGCAACAAAAAGGAAACCAAGGACAAAAAGATTTCCAACTAACTATTCTAAAGGAAATA
This sequence comes from Siniperca chuatsi, assembly GCF_020085105.1. NCBI lineage: Eukaryota > Metazoa > Chordata > Actinopteri > Centrarchiformes > Sinipercidae > Siniperca > Siniperca chuatsi. The sequence goes on from NC_058058.1 coordinate 7,393,540, forward strand.
CTCTTATATCCGTGCATCCAGCAGCTGATCTAAAAGACTTTAACGATCTTGACCCCCCCGACCGGAGCACCACCATCTCTTGTGAAGCTGCGTAAAAAGCCGGAGTGTTTGGGGTTTTTTTTGTTGTTTTCCGCACAGACGCAGACGGCTCCGTCCTGCTCAGCAGCGGCCTCCATTTTAGCTCCTTGCCCGGTCGGTGCCTCACGTGTCCTGGACTGTCTTCCTCACATGACCCGTGTGTTTGTCCCCGTGATCAGCGCTTCCATCTCCGTAAATCAGTGTCGTTGAATATCGGCGTTTTACACCCGCAAAACCTTCATGGATATGCTGGAGCAGAGTCTGGACAGCTCGGCGAGGTGAGAGGCTGCTGCCCGCTTCCTGCTCAGCCATGGCTCCCACCACGGCCTAAAACCTTTTTCTCCTTGCAACGCAACGCTCTGTTAATAACCTGCATGCTCCAGATACTTTGAATATTTGTGCACTGTTTCGTTTTTACCTTCTGGTTGAATCAGTGCCTGTGCAGCTTGCGGGGATGATGCGTTTCGCTTCAGCATCCATAAAGACATTTTCAGCAGAAACTGTGCGCCCTTTTGCAGATCTGTAACATCACGATTACTGTTGTATTTCCCTGACAACAGAGGCAAATGCACAGCAGCAATTTGTGACTATGTTTCAGGGTAACATGTAATTGCACAGTGCTGTTACTGTACCTGATGCAGCTCTTTCAGGATTAACGTTACAATGCTTAAATTAAACTGCGGGGGGCGGCGAGGTTAGGAGTATTGTAGTTATTTGTGAAGTTTGTCTTACCATGTGCAGCTAATCAAACCACTTAGAGTTGAGTTTTAATTATCAAATAATTGTGATTTCCTTCCTGGAAGTTGCAGGAAACAGGATTTCTGTGACGCTTGCACGCCAGTTATTTATTACTTTATTTATGTCTTATCCATCATCTCCTCAGGTGGCCACCCGGGGGCGCTCTTCATCCACAGCTTTTTATGAGAGCTTGCTCCACATACTGAATAGATTGATGATAATTAATGATCTTATTTCTGAGAAATGCGCATGTTGGGTTCAGCTTGAAATTGACTTACTGGTGTTCTCTTTTTGTTTTCAGTCACGACAAACAGGAAACCGAAGAGGTGGTGCAGCTACAGGAAGGTGGGAGCCTCGTTTCTTCAGAGTCTGACAAGTGAAGCAAATAATCTGCTTCTTTTCTGAAAATAACATCTGGGATGCAAATTTAGGTTTTGCTTTTTTGACACATTGTAAGAACATTGAGTAAAATGTGTGCATGTCTGCGGTGATCGTCTGCAGAAATGCATCCACTCACTCCTTTTTTTTTTTTTGATGACTCTGCCTTAATGCTCAGTCCCAGATTTGAAACATGTTGACCTGTGTGTTGCAGGAGAGGGGGTGGGGACGGAGGAGCAGACTGCAGTGACCATCACCGGTGTCCCGCAGGCTGCGTTCGCTGACCACAATGTGCAGTACCAGTTCCGCACAGAGAACAGTGGAGGACAGGTGAGCGCGGGAGAACCTCTCTTCTGCACAACAATGTTAGTTAGTTAGTTAGTTAGTTAGTTAGTTAGTTAGTTAGTTAGTTAGCTTAGCTTCATATTCAGGAAGTCTCATTGAAGTCAAGAGAGACGGGAACATCACAATACACACAGTATACAACATCACAACAAGACAATTCAGTGACTCAAAGCAGTTATCACACACACTGATTAAAAGATTCACAAGTATTACTAAATATATCTATTAGCAAAACTTTCCCTCAGAGGAATGAGTTTGTCTAACGTGATGGAACGTGTCAGAAAATAAATTTTTCCCCATGCACACAGTCACTGTTCGGCTGAGGGGTCTAACTAACGGTTAACTTATGGTTGGAGTTCAGTGCGCTGTTGGATGATTAAATAAAATTATTCTTAGCAGTGTTCTCACCAGGCAATTTTGTAGTGATTCATTTTAATTATTGAAATAACCACACACCCCAAGCTGTCATTGGAAAACAAATGAGACAGATGTTAACACCTGATAACCGGTTACTCATGCTTAGAAGCTTAGCAAAACCAAATGAACTTTACATGATGCAAAGGTTAGGAGAAATGTTTATATGAGGGCCAAAGAAAGACTGTGGTGTCAGCAAGAGAGTAATGTCAAAAACTGCATGCTTAGCTGAAGTTGGTTATTTTTGTTAACAAGTTCTGGTTTCATTTTGAGTTAGTGGAGTAAAACCTACAAAATGTCTAAACGTGTGATCACCGCTTTTTGAAACTTATACTCTCTGCTCTGTCCCCAGGTGACTTATCGTGTGGTTCAGGTGACAGACGATCAATTAGAAGCAACAGCTGACGGGACTGGAGCTGTCAGCGTCGTCTCTACTGCAGCGTTTGCTGGAGCCCCTCAGGCAGTGGCACAGGTGAGTAAACGTACTGTGAGACTAAAGCAAGCATGTGATTTTTGTCTAATTCACAGACAAAGGCCTTTTACCTGTTGAGTTGACTATGTACTTCATATTTTGACATCAGCAACACCTAGATATGAAAATGTGTTGACTCATAGAGCACTCTTTAGTGCGTCCCACTATAACAGGACCCACAGCTTTGGTTTTTATTCCGCCTTTGTGCCTAGAACTACAGCAACACTTTTTTTTTGTTAAAAGCCTAAATTGATTGATTGAACTTGTTCTGCCTACACTATCCTTATAATCATAACTGAAAAAAATACAAATAAATTCAGAACCGCTACGGCAATTTAAACACATACAAAGAGATACACAGCCTTGCCATATATTATATATTAGTTGTTTACAGTTTGACCAACTTATCACTGACTCCACCTTTTGCCAGGCTGTTATCCAGAACCCTTTCAGCAACGGGGGCAGTCCTGGCGGGGAAACGGTGGGAGGGGAGACACGTTTCGCTTATTTCCCTGCCGCCACCGTCAGCGATGGAACCGCCACGGCCGTGTCGGTGCAGGCCACCGCCGACCCGATCACACAGGCAGGAGGTGAGAAGACAGCAGTGGCTTTGCTTCAAAATCATCTGGGGGGGGAAGTGACAACTTGTCTTACAAAATGAGGGACAGGACAGTATTCAATATATATGTCAACAGATTTTGTTGACATTTGCATGTGCACCATTAGGCTTCCATTATTATTTGCATTGTAAGAAATTCGTTTTTTCCTCTTTTCTTTATCTTCCTTTGACCCGGATCACATTCCTGATCCACCAATTTATAACTCAATCATCACTTGAGGATAGCTTTATTTTTCGTCATTTGTCTCTTAAAATCCAGGTCAGTTTTACGTGATGATGAGCCCCCCTGAGGTTCTGCAGACGACGGCCCCTCGTACCATTGCACCACGCACACACACCTACACTGCGTGAGTATAAGAAACCACATTCATGAAGTTACCAAATCACCATAACTCTCTCCCTACGTGTCTGGGTCTCTCCTCCACATTTTCTCACCCCTTTTCCTGTAACTTCACAGTGGATCGGATGTTCTTTACCTCTTCCTTCCTTTTTTGGAATGATTAGTTTTGTCATTGTGTGTACAAATGAAGATACAAAAAAAAAAAATCTATATCCATCATTTAAAACATCCAACATCTGAAAACCACACTCTGTCCTACTTACCTGCCATCCCCAGAGACCTTGGTGAAAGCGAGATGTTGCAGCATGGCAGTACAAACTGGTGAGAAGAACTTTCACATACGCCCCACCCTGCCCCCATCATGTGTTGTAGAGACAGACGTTTGGTGGCTCACTAATCAATCATAAGCATCCTTGTGTCATGAATTATATGTTGACAGGTTTAGCTAACAGGTAGCTTTAGGCTAGCAATGTCCTATGATGCATTCCTGTTAGCACAAATAAGGCTAATAGCAAATTATACATCCTAATTCAGTGGCTGGATCCCACAAACCTTCGGAGGACCTGAAGGTTCAGTTGTGTCTGCGCGACTAATAAAGACCAAAACTAATGGTGCATGTAGGCATTCCTCGACAACAAGGATTTTTAATTGTTAACTGGATTCTAGTTCAGGTGTTACAGATTTGGTTAATATTGAAAATCTGACATTCATAATTTCATTGTCAAATTAGTTTTGCTGTGTCTTTACAGGAAGGTGGAGGGTCCACGGGCGCCCAGAGATGAGAGGCGAAGAGCACAGCACAATGAAGGCATGTGGTCATTGGTGTCATGAGTGTTTGAAACTATTATGTCTTAATTCTGTCTTTGTTAGAGGTGATTGTTGAAGTTCACGTTTCCTTGTGTTTTGTAAATGTTACACAGGCAGTAGTTGCATGTTGATGTGTATTTATAGGACCTGAAAGTTTTCAGTTTGAAAGGGACTAATGATTCATCTCTTTAAAAATGTTATTTCCTGTTCAAATTAGTTTCTTTCTTTCTTTGCAGTGGAGAGGAGAAGAAGAGACAAGATTAACAACTGGATTGTCACACTTTCAAAAATCATCCCTGACTGCAGCGTAGACAGCAGAACTGGAGCGGTAAGTGCTGTACAAATAATCAGCCCTTAAAATAATGTTTTCTAAAAGCTCATATATTTTCCAAAGCATGTAAAATAATGACAGATGGCTATAACAACACGTGTCTTTTTGATTAG